>NW_027526422.1:24502851-24529579 GCF_048455015.1 Haemaphysalis longicornis
CATTCTGGTCGGTAGGTGGTGTTCGGTGAGCAGAATAAGTTGCTCTTCATCCATGATGGTCAAGAGTTCGCGACCCCTCTTTGTTTGGTATGTGTATCCCCAGGCGGTGTGTGCCGCATTGAAATCCCCGGTGACTATGAAAGGGTTTTCTGCTGCGATACACTTAGCCTGACGAATAATATCCGCCAATCCAATGGCGTGGTTTTTAGGGCGACAATATACGTTGAGAACAAATGTGCTCTTTTTCTTCTTCGTCTTCTGAGGAATTAATTCGACGAGAATGTTATCATGGCTATGAGTGGTTAGTTGATGCTGTATGGCCGTGATGTCCTTTTTAATGAGCGTACACACGTCTCTCCCGTTCTGCGTGGTGATAGTTAAGTAGCCGGGCAGTTTAGCGATTGAGGTCGTTTCCTGAAGGGCTATGACATCTGGTGGATCAGAGAGGAGGGAAACGTACTGTTGGAGATCGCCTCTTTTATTTTTAAAGCTGCGGCAATTCCACTGCCAAATAGTTAGTTTTGGTTGCTGCTTGGGTTTAGAGGGAGTCGTCAGCGGCTTGGTTTTAGAGTGAGTCGTCATATCCGGTGTTTTTGGTGTCCGAAGGTGTCGCGTCGTTCGTTTCTGGTCTGCTGTGTGGCTTTTATCTTCGAGCAAAGCGATTTGTGGGCGTTTGCTGTTGTCGTTCCAAGCGTTCTACCCGGGCGAACAGATGTTGATTCTGTTCCGTCAGTTGGGTCAACTGACTGCTGATTTGTTTCATTTGGGAAATTACTGCAGAGAGTGTATCTCGCACCGCTTCGTGTATTTCTGTCAGGCCATTCTGCAAATCTTCTTTCGTTATGAAGTTATTTTCTTCTCCGATATCCACGGGTTGGGATGTCTCTACCTTGCGTTTCTTTTCACTGGCTGGTTGTAGAGGTGTGAGGGGCTGTTGCTGTTCTGCCTGCGGTGAAGGCAGCGCTGTACGGGGCGCGCACGCGCGAGAAAGAAATCTGAGGGCGAGCACGCGAAGGTAATACGACTACCTTCAGTGAGACAAATAATATTTACTACCGCGGCCTAGATTGAATATCAGGACATAGCGCCGTAGAGGTATCAGCTGACGCTGAGCGTCGCATTACCATCACGCGATTGTCGTCAGAAGTGTTTGTGTGTGTGAAGACTTAGCGAACTGATGCAGAAATCTAGGTAACTAAGCGATTGGAATGAGGCGAAGCAATTTCTGGTAAAATGCGTCAATACTTTGTATTCTCCCGGTATAATAAGTAAGCCTTAAGGATGACTCGGACAGCGCAGAAAAGGAGCGGTTGAAGATCGATGAGAGATGCCATTGTCCTGCAGTGGACCGATGATGATGATGATTACGATGACGACGACGACGATTTTTATTAATAATATAAAGTATGGGAGTGCCATTACAAATGGTGTTCGGTAAGCAGTAATGGCCCTACAAACACTGCGTAAAAAACAGCGCCGTGGGCAATTATTCAAATGCATCTCCAAACACATTCTCGTACGCCGATGTAAATATTTCAGTTTGTTCTCTAAACGTCTGTTGACAATGGTACATTCAATCTTTCGTCAGCGCATACCAAAGGATTGGAGGGAGACCGCTTCCTATTTAGTCGGCCTTTTGCTGCTGGCAAAAAAAAAAAAAAAAAACGTGCGAGTGACTGCATTCTAAGGCAGGCCAACAAGCTGTCTGTCGGGACTCTTACCAAAATTTCATCTACACCTTTTCTGTCAAATAAGGGATTAATATTAGCCACTGAGCACTATCATATATGAGCCACCACAAAAGGAATCATTTTTATCTGTGCAATTGATAAGGACACATATCTCCTTTAGGCTAGATGGAGCGTTATCTTAATTTTTGAAGGTTGACCAGTGTAGCCCAGTAGAAGACAAAGATAAGCTTGCTGTTTCAATAAGCGGCGAAAATCAATTAGGAAAGACATTTGTGTCGGTAGCAACGTTTTACCACGCAGAGATTTTCCACTGGGCTCCGAAAGCTACTCATGCAAAACATTTGAAATGTAGAAACGATTCTGCCGAGCGGTGGTTAGGCTACGTGTAAGGAGCATTGTCCGTCTCCAGAGCACAATTCCAATTGGTCAGCAGTCCTCCTCAAGAGCGGTGCCTGCAGCCGAGGGTGCGGACGGAGGACTCGCCCTGGCCGAGGAGCTCCGCTGTCTCCACGCGAGCAGCGCTCTCAGGAGCCAGATGAGGGCAAAGAGGGCGTTGGCGGCTGTTAGTGTGTGGAATAGACCGTCGTAATCCCCCATGGTGTCTCTGAAATAGCCTGCGAGAGGGGGAGGGAGAGTGAACCATTATTGAGCGAGCACTTATGTCGCTGTAAGAACCACCAATTTTGAAAGACATGTATGCAGTATCTGTCAAGAGTAGAACCGCTCGCGATAAAGCAATCCGGATTGTGTATCCGGAAATCCAGGCATATTCAAGATTTACAGCAGCTAGAATAACCGTTCATTGAGCCCTTTTGAAATCCGTCCCGTCGTTCGGGAATTTTGAGCAGTTTTTGAGATGACCCACCAGTACGTGCATTACTGGGGTAGGCTTCACTCCAGCCCGCCGATAAACATGCCATGGTTAATTAACTTCGCTGCGGAAGATAGATTTGTAGCGTTGCTTACCCACGGGATGGCCGTACTGTTGACGATCGATGAGGTTTAGGCACTATCGGTCGGCCTCCATGTCCTAATAAGTGCTTATTTATTTATTTATTTATTTATTTATTTATTTATTTATTTATTTATTTATTTATTTATTTATAACTACTTCGCACACTGGGCATTATAGTTTAGGTGACAGATAATGGGAATTAAATACGTTAGCACACACTCTATGCTATCAAAGTGGTTATGGTTTTGGCTCTCTCCGTCACTGGCGGGTTTCGTCTAATTTATAAGCGTCCATGGCAAAAACAAAAAGGTCATATTATTCCCATTTCATTTCACGCAGGGTTAACTGTGGATCGAGTTCAAGCTTTTCCTGCGCGTGCACGGGCCATAAACAATGCGAAAAAGCGAAGCGATTCTTTGTGTGAGTGAACTCAAAAGCAGGTGTTTTTAAAAAATCAGCGAGGGGGTCATTGACGCTATTGCACCTTCGTAAGTTGCCGCAATAAAGAAAGCATTACAGGGAGAAGGTTTAGGCTTATATGTATACCCGACGGCCGCACAAAAAAAAAAGACAAAGAGAGATGGGACAGTTTCAGGCATGAGCCATCTTGACATCGAGCCTAGCTATAAAAAATTGTCAAAATACGTGACAGCTTTTACAAATATGCTTCGCACGAAGACAGCCAGAAAATCGGAAAATAAATCAGCAAAACACTGAGTCATTGCTATTCCTAGTTTTTGCAAAGTGCAATACTCCTTTCACTACCGACATCAGTAGGCCCGTAGCCACAGATTGGCCCCGCATCATTCGTTTAATTAATCCTGAGCGTGCATCTTTTTGCTCAGGGGATAATTTTAAATCACTTTACGTTGACGGCGATCATTGTTTACGCTGCGTGCGATTTCTTGTGCTTGGCTGATGGCTTGGATCTTACATAACAAGTTTTGAATAATGACTTCAGCAAACAGTGGCATGAGGTGTATAATTATTAAATGTAAAAGAAAGTCGGGGATTTTTAGATCAGTAATCACGTTCATTCATTTTAAACTAAATCGATTGTAACAAAAATTATATTCATTTTAAAGTAAATCGAACGTTGACTTCACGTGGTGGCGAGTATATTAAAATCATTTTCGATTTAATTGAAAGCACCTGGTTTTCGGACTATGCACCTGACAAACCTGCTTCGTAAGGCGATGTTTATTTCTTTTTTGAGTGCCATTGAAGCATCCGTTTTCCCTCACATTTTCGTGCAGCCATTTCAGTCGTCTTGCAGCTGCATACTTTAAGCGAGTCTAAACTTCAACCTTGTCATTGTGCTATGGCGAAGCTCCGGCTTACATGCGATATAAGCGGAAGCTTCGAGAAAAGCGCGTGCTTAATTCAGTAGCTATCATTGTACGAAAGGTGCCAAATTGCGCGTCACAATGCATGCTTATGCATGAAGAATAGGGAACACATTTTGTTGCAAACCAAGATCTCGAAAACAATCCACGCGTGCTATTTCTCTATATACGACTGTCTAAGTTTACCACAGAAATGTTGTCACGGGACGGGACAATACCCGTTGCGCGATGGCCCACCACCAAGGATGACGACGAAGAAGAGCTGTGTACGCTGCGGAGCCAGGCCGGGCTGGGTTATGGCTTGATGTAAATAGTTCTTCACCACTATGTAAATACATCGCTTCATCGCTACATGGTTCGTGTTATCTGCCGACACGTTGCAATATCAATGCACCTTTACGTCTTACTACGACGACGGTTGAACGCGAAGCTTTCTCGTGATGTATTCTGTGGTTGGCCTATCCCACACTGCAAGTATGTGCTGCTGTGGAGGTGCGCACCACTTTTTTAGAATACGCACATCAACTCTGTGGTGTGCACTCTGTAGGCCTAACGTTTGGGTTTGGGGTGTACGGCGCGAATCGGTGCCTGCTGCGTGGCGTTCGCTTCGACCATGTCGAAGTGCCGCAATCGGATAGACACCGGCTTCATAAGGTTCGGTTCTGGCCAATGGGGGCGGTTTTTTCTTTCACTTCACCCCCTATCATCATCGTCAGAGAACGTTGGATTTCCTGCAGGGCGTATCGGGGTACACCGGCACCAGTGAGTACACTAAAACTTCGCTTTAAAAAGAGGTTCGTTACCTACGAGAGGGGGCCTCGTGAGAACCACGAGCCCACTGACGAACATCACGCCACCGAACATAACGGCGAGCGATTCCTTCTCGAAATCGTGCTGAAGCAAGGCCGCAATGATTCCCACGTTGGTGCCCGTGCCAGAGCCAAAGAGGAGCGACGACAGCACGAGCGTCACGAGAGACGTGGACATCCTCACGGCCTGAGCACCCGCTATGACGGCAATGAAGCCGATAAACTTCAAACACTCTATGGGCACGTACTTGCGGTCCACTACCAGGCCACTTGCGACGCGAAACACTACGTCAGCCGTGCAGTAGGCGTGCAAAATGTAGACGGAAGTGTCGACACTAAATCCCTTGTCACGCGCCATGTCGGCGTACACCATCATGTAGGTCGACATCGTCTGCACCTCCAGTCCGTAGGACAACGCGTCGACGTAGAACTTCCAGCTGGAGATCGCGTGAGCCGTGCTTGCCCACAGCGATTTGCTTCTGCTACAAACCCCTTTTGGGCGGTTAGGAATGTCAGGCACTGAAGAACTCCCTGAACTGTGGCCTATGATCTCGAGGCCTGCTCTGTGGCCGTTTTGGGGGTGGCTGTCGTCCTCCACCATATGAACGAGCGGGGGGGCTCGGTCCAGCATCGCTGTCATCTCAGAATCTTCTGGCAACCCTTGTACCTTGGTCATCGTGATGCCATTGCCGTAGACGTTCCTTTTACTCAAGTCACCGTTGTTGCTTGCAGCACTGCCGTGAACGGAAGGCTGTTTCTTCGCTTTAAGAGCCCACGGAGGCGTCTTGATGACGATGCAGGCTGGCAGGGCGTTGAGGCAGAGGGCGCCGATGAGAAGGAAGAGTTCTGGCGTCCCGTACGTGACACGGAAGTAGTTCGCCAGCTGCGGTATGAAGTAGACGTTGCAGCACTGAGAAGACCACGCGATGGCCGCTGCAGTGGCGCGCCACTTTTTGAAGTACAGCGAGGGCAACACGTTTGAAACGACGAACATTCCCGACGTGGCCCCTCCTGGAAGTAAAGAAAGAATGCTTTGTAGAAACCGATTCCTTGCAGGTCATGGCACACGATTGACCACGTACCATGAATGACGCCGAAGAAGAACGTGATGAAGTCCATGCTTGGAGCAAAATAGCATGCCATCATGGACGTCGATGTGAGCAGCACGCTCCCGAGGGCTACGACCTCGTATGAACACAGCTCACTCAGGTAGCCTGCCAGCAGCGCTGAAAAAAATTAGATGTGGCTTAGCTCGGCTATGCCGGGATATACGTAGCGTGAGCTAAGGTTCAGCTGGTTACTCTTAGCTTTCCTGGTTGTCTAGGATTAGCTTGATTATCATGCTTACTGCTGCTACAATGACACACTCACGGTATACGCATTATGTGACACGTGTATTTATCAAGCGGCTCCGGCGCAGCGTCAACAATTGCCCCAGAGCTCAGCTGCTTCCACAGGCGCACGCCGGTGTTGCTGCGACGCACGAGCCATCGGTTCCACACCCGGCCACCCCTCGCATGATCAGCAAGTGGGCCGGGCCGCCACGTGCGGAACGGAGGTCGGCGAAGACGCTGGGCGCGTGGGGTGTGTGATAAACGCCGGACAGCGAGCAACGTTCTGTGCGCCGTGTGACGTCACTGCTCCTAGCGCATGCGCAGCACGGCGCTCCAGGAGCCACGCGAAACTGCTCAACTTCGGCCAGTGTAGCTCACGTTAAAAAACAGGATGCCGACAGCAAAGGTACTGAAGTCCCAAGCACATCAATGAGTGAATACTTGTATTCCTAACAATTCCGCTCAGCTAGAACACACCTCTGACACTACCCGTCTGGTTGAGTGAAATCATGTGACTGAAAATTTTCAAGACGTCAGACCTTTTCCACTCATATACAGCCGAGAGAGGGGCGAATGATGACGCTTTTGTTCCATATCAAGCATGAATGTAAAAACGTAACGTTGAATTTGTTTCCGTATCTCTTTAATTTTATTCCTGAAATTCAGATCACGTTAACTTGTCCCACAACATTGGCACAGAGAACCTCTCAATCGCTTTCACACACGGTGCATAAAAATTCAAGTCCTCATAAACTAATTTATTGTGGTACAAGTTGTCAAATTTATCCGCGTTGGGTGATGCGTCAAGAAGGACGTGCGTATGCGGGAGACACCCTTACGGGGAAAGGTGTGCCTGGTATGTGCGTCACTGGACACGTGACGGGGCCGCCAAGGGGGAGGGGGGGGGGGCACGTGACGGCACGTGCGAAGAACCGGTGCGCCCCGCCAACGGAGAATGCCGATTCTTGGGAAGTAGCGGCGCAAAGCGTCGCCAGTCGGCCTGTCAGAACAACTCGCACCGTGTGTCGTATGGAGAGGGCTTCGACGTCGGGCGTATCGCCAGTTTCTGTACTGGCTAAGCTCGGTCGACCATGCAAATACAACAAGGCCCAAGCACAGCAGGTGAAGAATTCAGCGAGGAGAACCAGAAAACGAAATAAAGTAACCGATGTAGCAGTAAACAGGCCTTTGGTGAGTATCGGTAAGGGGAGCCGTATTGATTTCGCCTTTAAAGAACCTCAACAAACTTAGGTTGCGTGAGAAATTTCTGTGAAAATGCTCCCTCTGATCTATTCTACTCATCATTTACGCAAATAAAGGCTATTTGGTACCTTCTGTATCGGGTGCAGGGCACAGCCTATCTAAACTCCGGGAATGCGGGTCTTGTACGTATCCCATAAACGAATATCGCCTGCAGCGTAATCCACCACCGCCAATACCAAGGTATGGACACACGGCACATACCACGCCCGTTTGTTTATGTTTGAAAGCCACAACTTTATAGGGAGTATCGCATGGAAGTTTGCCCTTGGAGAGTCCGTAATCACACAGCTATACGTCAACATCTGTCACTGTATGTCGTATCACCTTGGCGAGATCATGTGCGTTTGCTTATAGCTGGACTAGTCTACGGCTTCAAGAGGCCTTGGCTCGGAACATAGGTGTGTCGTGTCACCTCGGCCTTCGCATTAGGTACCTAACTAGAGCAAGCGAAAGTGCCAAGGACTCGCCGCAAGGTCGCCCAGGCGAAATAGCCAGGAATGCAACAGCGCAACACGCAAACCGTTTAATTCTGTCCGTGCCCTGGGCCTAATTATACCGGTATTACCTCTTACACAGCAGTGACGCCGGCTCGTCGAGCTCGACTATTTGGTGTCGAGCCAAACAAGGGCGATGCCGAACCTGCGGATTCGAAGCGTGCGCTGTGTATCTGTCTTATTGCACGCGCCTGACGCAGAACTTCGGAATTTCGCGCACTGAGTCATTCCAAAACCCATCGATTTTGAACGTGTCAAGACTTGCTAACAGCACCTACTTTTAACACAGCTGAAGTCGGACGCGCGAAGCCCTATGTACAAAGGGGTCAATCAATCAATCAATCAATCAATCAATCAATCAATCAATCAATCAATCAATCAATGAATCAATCAATCAATCAATCAATCAATCAATCAATCAATCAATCAATCTCATTTTGAACTGTATAGAGATATCTATCGCTTCCGCCTGCGTCATGAACCATCAGGACGCCCTACACGATAGCTGTGTTTGATTTCGTCTGTGTATTCGCAGGTCTAAATCTTATGGTAATATCTTAACAAATGTGCTCTTGAATGCGCTACAAGGACGACATTGACGTGCTTGAGCCCAGCACTTCACGAATGAGGCGTCGACATTGTGCCCGAAGACGTCGTTCAGAAAAAGTTCCTGCGAACTCTGATCGCTGTACTGCTTTACAGGAAAAGAAAGAAAACTTTATAAGACGGCAATCTCTATCTTTACCGGGAAAAAAAAAAGAAGACGAAGTTAAAATTCTGGTTTTGCGTTCGAAGTAACTCCTGCGCTACCCGAATCGCGGTAGTGGCGGTGTGCATTGAGAAGAAAAACTTCGCGTCACAGACGAGACTGTGAAGAAAACAGGGCGGGGGGCAGACACACCGGCATTTTTGCACTTTGCTCCTTCCGAAGTATTCTCTGCGGTCGGCAAATGAACCCGCGACCTTTCAGAATCGCAGCTCCTTATTATAGCCGCTCTTTATTAATAATCATGGGGACGGTTTGCTGTCGTGATCGGGTGCACTCGTAGAGGAATGGGCGGTAGCTAAAGCGTCACAAACGCGTTCAACCTATGCACGTTTTTAACAGAGTTCCCAGCACATGCTCAAATTTATTTCCGCTCGCCTTTTACTCAGGGAAAGAGGTGCAAGGCATCGCGTACAAAGACCTGCCACTCACACGTGCAGCAGAGCACCGACATGTGTAAGGTGATGGGCAGCGACGCCTCCTCGCGGCTGGTGCGGAAGTGCTCGACGAGGCCGACGTAGATGACTCCCGCCGCCCGCACGCTCACTGTGCACATCATCATGCACCAGCTCAGGAAGGCCAGCACCACCCAGCTGCGGGGGGAGTCCAGGCCGCCCGACGACGCCATCTGCATCAACGTTGCGAGCGCGCTGAAACGCACCGCCCGTCGCCCGGGAAACATAGGCGGTGATGCGAAAGGCTTACGCAGTCGCTCATTATCATCGTACCTTTACTGCATTGCGCAGTCCCGCGTTATTCTGGCTGCCCTCAACAACCTGAAACAGCTCACTGAGATTCCATGCTCAATACGTGAAACTTCAGCTACAGACTTGATTCGTCTCTTCCGTTAACGTCACTGCCGGAAATGAAGCGCAAAATTTCGGTACGTTATGGAGAGAAAAAGGTTTCTAGTTTACGCATTGATGGAAGCTTAAACCTTGACTGAATCGTCCTTTGTCGCAGCAGGTGTTACAAAGAGTACAGAGTTCTTCATTCCCTTAGCAATTCCAGGGCGGCGAGGATGCTGCTAGCCATCTTAGGCGATGTAATAAGGACGCTGAAGAACTGAGCACCTTTTTTTTTTTTGTTAGCGCCTTCTATGTTGCGTTATAAAACCTCGTCGAGCCTACGTGCCCTTTGGAAAAGACAGCTGGGCTTGACTGCCCACGCCTACCGTTCGTACCTCCGTGTCGGCGAACAAAAACCGAGACCGGTCCTATTCCACAAGCAGCGGTTGCGCAGCCTTTTCCAGCGATGTGCCGGGCGTCCGCACCCATGGGCGGTTGACTGCAGCTATAGATGAGAGAACGCCCAACGCCGACCGGAAGAAATACTACGCGCGTTGCGAGCACTCCCCATGGCAGATGATACCTTAGACGTACGGGGTCCCTTCACAATATCCTGCTGCCAGTCGATGCACTGATTGTCTGACTCAGAGAGCTTCGCTGCCGGCTGCCGACAGATTTCCTCAGCCGACCTCGCGAAAGCAGATTATGGTGTTCTACGTTTCCAATTGATGAATTTGCTAGTTTTACATGGGGGTTCCAATTACCAAAAATTAAAGAATGAGGGCAACCTCAAACGTCCTGGTTGTTTTCCATTTTGAAGAGCATGTTTTTGATTTATAACTTTAGCTTGCACAAAAAAGTCATTTCATGCGCTTGCCGAGGACTTCGCAGATGCGTCTGGGAAAAAAATTCACGCATCTCCACGAAATGAATGATGACGAGTGGGCGAAGCACTGGGGATCTTTCTTACCGTAAATCACCCGTGAGAGTGCTTACTGCTGTTAAAACGATTTCCAATCCAATCCAATCCAATTCAGTTTAATCCAATCCAATCCAATTCAATCCAACTCAATCCAATCCAATCTAATCCAACTCAACCCAATCCAATCCAAATCCAAATCTTATTCAATCCAATGCAATGCTCCTCGCGCATGCACAGCACGGCTCCCCAGGAGCACACTGTCTCTCTCTCTCTCTCTCTCTCTCTCTCTCTCTAACCTTTCGTGAACCTTATATTTTGTTCTTGTTAACCTTTTGTTAACCTTTTGTTCATAGATGTTTCGATTTACACGGTGCTGTGCCGTGAGCACGGACGCCGGACAAGCCTCAGCCTTAAGGTGCTTCGCCCCTAATACTGAGCCCGCTCCACCTTCCCAGTCTGTATTCGACGTGCATTGTTCTGCCACAGTTCCTTAATCGGTCCGTGGCGACGCTGTGCAGCAGGCCCTGAAGACATCACGGAGAAAACGCTCTCTTACTTTCTGTCAGAGCGTGAACGGGACTTAATGCTGTATTACAACATCGTTAGCGTGACAGGGAACATCACACTGTCAGGGAAGCTCGCGTGGATTGCACCGATATGAAAACCTCGTAAATACCAGGCAGGCGTTGCCTTACACATACCCTTGCCTTTTACGTATAGTGTATCGAAGCTGGTAGAAAAGTTTACGTATGCTGAGTATGTGTGGTTGCTTGAATGAAACAGCAAATTTCCGTCATGCGTGACTTGTTTTAGGTGACGTTTGCTTCCCAAGGGTAGTGTCCTGTGTCCAGTGAACCATAACCATAAACAGTACCAATGAACGCATGAATTGTCAACCATGGCTCTGTCTTTGACGTTTCATCGGCTTACCATTGTGCCTTGCAAATCGCCGTCATCATTACATGTGTGCAAGGAGTGGGAATCTTCTCCATTTAGTGCATGCTTTCCTTACTGGTCCCTTCATCCAAAAATGACTAGGGGGTGTTTTCAATGGCAGAAAGGCGATCTGGGGAGGCGTTCCTCAGGGTGGTGTACTATTTTCCGTATTACCCCATGTGGATACAGCTGTGCTTCCTGAAGTGCTGTAGTGCTTAAGGACTGCTCGTCACTTAATGTATCGATGTATGCAGATTATATACGCATTTGACTATCCCGGTGTACACGCGCAGGAATCTTAGCGAACGGTTCGATGTGTTCAAGACCATGTTTCGTCTAAGGGGGTAACGATCTCAGAGGAAACATTATGCTTTGTTTTTCCCTGACCTCAGCAAGGACAGCCAGCCGAAACCAACGAATCCCGGACTAGGGATGCCTTTCACGGGCGAGGCCCATACAGCAGCCTCTGCTCGAAAAATAAAAATATTTCTTTTTATCTCTATCTCTTCCCTGAGCGGCGCAGAGCCACACGACTCCAGTTACCCTAGGGAAGATGTCAGTCTGTCAGGCTGCTCGAGTCAAATTTATCGGCGTCACCCTTGACTGAAGGCTATTCTAGTGAAAGAAGTTGACTCAACCGTCACGTCGTTGGTGCCTAAAGAAGGTACTTCGAATAATCGTTAGAACTCAGTGCGGGAACCACCCACTTGCACCGCGTTCTACTCTGCACTCAACGGGCGTCGTAGAAAATACCAGCTGCCCTTAATTTGCCCTTCAGCATCACAGTGTAATCGCCTGGAAGCACTGCATAGAAAATAGCTCATTATATCCGTCGAAGTTCCTCAAACGCCATCAAACAAAGAGTTCCTCTATGAGTCACTCTTCGATAAATGGCGTTAGAGCCTCTTCATAATCTAAGAGCGAAATCTCGCATTCACGTCGCGTTCTCAGCGTCGTGTTCCCACGGCGAAGGAACCGGCTGATCGGTGAAGAAGTGACAATGCATTCGCTCCTAAATGTTTCCGCTGGAATTATTTATTCATTTTGGATTACCAGCCCAGTCGCGTTGCTAAGAAAAGACAGACTTTGGGCATCCCCTTGGTCTTCCTAGAGTTTCGAATGCGCAACGGCCATACCCCGCAGCGGCTTTTGTGGTACCCTCCGGGGTTTTTTCATCTATACGAAGTGACTTAACAACAGAGGGTTTAGCCAGCGGCAACACGAACAGAGTGTGCAGCCGATGAAGCGGCCTGCTGTTGAAAGCTGTCCGAACAGACCACAAGCCAGCCTTACTGCGTTTGCAACTCGGGGTTTCCCCGGTCAGGACATGCCAGCGCTTTTTACGGCTCAACAACTCTACAAAGAGGCTTGTAATGTGTGCTTTCACTAAGTTGCTTAACATCTAAGAGACCTAGGAAACGAAATTTAAGCGCTTACTTGGCACGAAAAGTGCAACCATCAAGAGAGAGAGAGAGAGACAGAAAAGCAAACGGAAAGGCCGAGAGTTTATACAAGCTTAGAGCCCGGATTGCTACTCGACACTGGGGAAGGGTGTGCAGGGGATGAAGGAAAGAGCAGGCAAAAAAGAGGGGAAAGGAGCAGGGCCGCGCACACACTTTAAACCCTTTGCGGGCACTATAGTCCTTCGGCTAAGCCTGTGCGCTTCATAAAACGCAGAAGGGCTTTTGTTGCCTTCTGCGAAGTCGATTTCAACTTGTTCGTAAAGCTGGGGCCAGATGAGAGGCGCACTTAAAGCAGAACATTACTAGTCCCTTCAGGTCACTCTTTTGTCCTTATCATGAACCTAGGATGACAAAATAATTCAAGACGTCGCGGCTGTTTGACTGTTCGGTATTTGGACGAATACAATACTAAAGCATGATGTTCTATACTTAGGCTTGCGTCATCGCCACAGTGTTCAACAAGTGGTGTCCCAAGTGATGTCTGGCGTTTTATCGTCGACCGCCCAGGAGATGCGGTGGAGCGGTCAGCTTTCCCTGGTGGGCTATACGATCTTGAGCCGCCTCCACACCATCTAGTAGGAGGAGAACATCATACATCCGAAAGGACATAGGCGACACATTTCGCACCTGCTCCTTTCGTTCCTTCAGCTGACATGTGCTAATGTGCTGTGCAGGGTGAAGTTTTGGAAACTTGATGCCCGAGGTACTCAGACGCGGATAAACCTCGGGCATGATTTGCATGGCTAAATCACCCAGTGCAATATCTCACTTTATCACTGAGCTTCCTACTGCAACGCGGTTAGTAATATCCTTGCTGAAACTTTTTTGTGTCCGTCATCGTCCGCATCACGCAGAAATTCCTCCAGAATCGGAGAGAGAGGCAAACGAACTCTTGCGTGTATACGTACCCTGGGCGCTCCCCTCTTGTCGCGAGATGCGGCGGGAGGCCGCAACCACGCTTAAAGATGCAATCTGTGATCGAGGATAGTCAAATCAGGGCGTACTAAACTCCTGCAGGAACGCAAACCGAGTGCACGCCCGCAACTGGCTACACACGGGCCGAGGAGAATGGTCGCGAGTGATATGGATTGATCGAGGGGCAGAGGTGTGGCAACGTGCGCAAAAGAGATTACCCATTCAGCAGCACAGCCTTGAGATTAAATGTGTAAATGGTGACTCGGTTTCTTCAATTATAACAAGTGGCTACATTTCAGCACAATATGGACTGCTTCGCATTTTGCTGATGCCGCAACATCAGGCGAATGGCGCAATTAACTTCTTCTAAAACGTACAATGTACAGTCTTTGTAAAAACTTTATAGGCCGTGCCGAAAGTGCACAGGCCGCAAGAAAAACCAACGTACAAGCTTACTTCTCGAGCGAGGTTGAGACGTTTTATGCTGAAACACCTTTTTTTCCTACTTTCATAAAATAATTTTGTCATAGTTAAGGGTTAAGCTCGTTATTCGAATATAATTTTGTCATAGTTAAAGGTTAAGCTTGTTCTTCGAATTCTTTGTGGACGAGAAGGATTAGGATTGGCCTAGAAAGTTTTGACAAATGTGTTAGAATTAGCCGTAATATATGTATATGCGTCTAACGAAAGGTTCACCGCATTTCAACGTGAACCTCCCCAATATTTCCCTAGTCCTCCTCTTTGAATGAACTGTCGTTAGGTGGCATGTGATAAGACTGATCTATACACAGTTCATTTCACGTGTTACGAGCGGCATCGTCAAATCTCTGAGAAGTTCAAAACGTTCGAATGACAAGAAGTTCAAAAACGTTCGAATTGGTGCTCTACGCACGGAAGTTGCATCTAGGCAAAGATTAGTGCCTTTATAAAGGGTGTGGATTTATTTTAAGTGATCGTCTGAGTCTTACCTAACGTGTGCCGAAAGCTCAACAGAACGCCCGACAACTTCCTCCAGAAAAACAGCCACAGTGGGTGGAAACCGAAATCACGACCTCGTGCCATATAACTCAAAGCTTTAACCACTGCGCCGTCATGGCAAGCATTCCATAAGCTGCCACTCCTTCCCCTAAGGGGGGGTGGAATGACGAACAGGAATTATGCTTCCATGCATCGTCGAAATACAGGAGCTGGCATGCTCAGATTCCACTGCTATGTCGCAAAAAATAAATAAATAAATAAACAGAGTCAATTTCTTTTTCCAAGAGATTGGTAAGTCTGGACAAATCGGCAATAACGCCAGGATGTGCTCACCGGTTGACTGTTTTTTGAGCGAATTCACCGCTACATCATTGGACCATCGCAAGCTCGCGTGATGCCACCATTTCTGCAACCAAGGCTGCCGTGTAACCGGTTTCGACAGATTCCGTTGTGAATGCTCACGAATTCACAACGGCGCGTGCGCCCGTAAGCTGTACACAAATGCCAGCTGGATCATGACGTCATGCTCGTGCAGTAGAAAACGCTGAGAAAGGTCGGTTGCCAGGGGTGCTGCCAGGTGGTCGTTTGCTGCGTAGCTGCGCACAGCTAGGAAGGCAGGAGTTTTCGTGTTCACAAATGGAAACCCGCACGTGCACGCGACATTCTATTTGCATCCGGAGTTAACGTACAGTTTGGAATATCGAAGAGCTGTGCGCCTATGAAGGACTATGAAGGGAACAGAGAGAGAGAGAAATGTGATCGACGAGTTACTTCATACAAATATACCATAGAATCGAGTAGCCCAGCATGCCTTAAAGCCTTGAGGGTACTGTAATTAAATAAATAGTCGTCGGTGACTACAATGTAGATGCTGGCAAGCCAAAGAAGAAGTTGTTCATAAAGTTCACGTCGGAAGTATTTGAGTTCCAGTAAATGATTCACATCAACCAACCATAGGTCATGTATAGAATTAACTTTCGGTAAACATTTATCTTCAGTTGTAATATCATTGTCCCCAAACCAAGCGGTTCATGCAGTTTACTGCAGTACTACAATATTTTACATCAACCGACCCCTGCACATGCAAACGAAAGACAAATTGCGGTGTCCACCGTGTATACTATAACTGGCGATGCCCGTGGGGCCAACTATACTAATGACGCTAATGGGTATAACAATTGTTCAGTCATTTCTAAAAGATCAAGCTGATGACATATTTTCCAAACTACCTTGGTTAAAAGAGCGATATATATATTGCCGCGAACCATGCAATGGGTTTGTTTAATTGTGGCTTTTACCGCCGAGCTGCGCCGGTCTGTGTTATCTGTGTTATCTGTGTGCCAAGGGAAGCGCGTGTTTTATTCTTTCTTTCTATGCCAAATCTGTTATCTCTTCTGATTGGCAGAGCGTTCCGAACTAAACTGAACAGCCTAGAATAATCTTCTTTGTTCTGGATGTAATGCGAGGGTTCCAGAAACACTCGCGCCTAAAGATAAATTCTTGCGTAGCCGACGCCACGCCATTCGAGTCTTCGACGCTCGCTTGTGCACGTCACTTTGCTGACTACTGCTTCGCCGCATGTGTATTCTTTGAGTGGTTAGGGGAGCACAAGTTCGCTCCAATAAACTTCTTTTCCTTGAAGACAACTGCGTCGTTTCTGGTGGCTTCGTGACTATATATATACCTCATTTCCAATTTCCTGATTCGCTATATATATATATATATATATATATATATATATATATATATATATATATATATATATATATATATAGCGAATCAGAAAATTGGAAATGAGGGGCTCCGTGAAATAAGACAGAAAATAAGTGTTGGCAGTCAAGAAAACCTCGGAAAGCAAAGGGGAGGTTGTGGTGGGTCATAGAAAGAGATGAAGAATTTTTTTAGTCGAAAAGAAAGTGGTGAAAAAGTTCCCCACGCATTTCCCCGAGGGGGAGCATGTGAAAGTGCGAATGCACGAGTTGATTACGCAGGCGCGGTAAACGAGTGGAGTGGAGAGGGTACGCGTGGAGTGGAGAGGGTACACGTGGAGTGGAGAGGGTACGCGTGGAGAGGGAGAGGGGACGCGCCCTCACGCGGCGCAACCCGTTACTACACCCGCGCAGCAGCGAGCGCCCGCTCCCATGCCAGCGCCCAACCCGCCGGGAGCTAGGGTGCCTCGATGCGCGCCCGCTCGGGCGCGCATCGAGGCACCCTACGGGAGCGCCGATGAACGCGCCCTCACGCGGCGCAACCCGTTACTACGCCCGCGCAGCCGCGCGCGCCGCCCGCGCCCAACCCGCCGGAGCGCCGTCGATGCGCGCGCCCTCACGCGGCGCTGCTCCGTTGCTACGCGCGCTCCGTTGCTGGGGGAGAGGAGGAGGAGCGCGGAGAGATAACACCTGCTGGCGGAGCGGGCTGCGGACGGCGCGCCGGACAGATGACAAGGGTCGGTTAAGAAGTGCATTCGCACTTAAAAATGCCCGCCGGGTGGGATCCGAACCCACGACCTCCAGAATACCGGTCTGGTGCGATAACCACTACGCTACCGGCGGGGCTGTTTCCCCAGCACTTTCTCGGGTATTTATGTTAAGTAATGTTTGTTTCCTGCACATGGGGGTGGTGGCCAGCGCCACTCGGACTACTCGGGGTGAAGGGGACCTTCTTTTTAACCCCCGGGCCGTGACTCGAGTGTCTACGACATGTCGAGAGTGGTCAACCAGCGTTGAACCCTCTTAAGCTCCCTTTGGCACCAAGACTGCCAGAACAGAGGCCCTCGCTAAGCATGTAGCGAATCAGAAAATTGGAAATGAGGGGCTCCGTGAAATAAGACAGAAAATAAGTGTTGGCAGTCAAGAAAACCTCGGAAAGCAAAGGGAAGGTTGTGGTGGGTCATAGAAAGAGATGAAGAATTTTTTTAGTCGAAAAGAAAGTGGTGAAAAAATGCCCGCCGGATGGGATCCGAACCCACGACCTCCAGAATACCGGTCTGGTGCGATAACCACTACGCTACCGGCGGGGCTGTTTCCCCAGCACTTTCTCGGGTATCTCGGGATTTTTTCACCACTTTCTTTTCGACTAAAAAAATTCTTCATCTCTTTCTATGACCCACCACAACCTCCCCTTTGCTTTCCGAGGTTTTCTTGACTGCCAACACTTATTTTCTGTCTTATTTCACGGAGCCCCTCATTTCCAATTTTCTGATTCGCTACATGCTTAGCGAGGGCCTCTGTTCTGGCAGTCTTGGTGTCAAAGGGAGCTTAAGAGGTTTCAACGCTGGTCGACCACTCTCGACATGTCGTAGACACTCGAGTCACGGCCCGGGGGTTAAAAAGAAGGTCCCCTTCACCCCGAGTAGTCCGAGTGGCGCTGGCTACCACCCCCATGTGCAGGAAACAAAAATTACTTAACATAAATACCCGAGAAAGTGCTGGGGAAACAGCCCCGCCGGTAGCGTAGTGGTTATCGCACCAGACCGGTATTCTGGAGGTCGTGGGTTCGGATCCCACCCGGCGGGCATTTTTTCACCACTTTATTTTCGACTAAACAAATTCTTCATCTCTTTCTATGACAGACCACAACCTCCCCTTTGCTTTCCGAGGTTTTCTTGACGGCCAACCCTTGTTGTCTGTCATATATATAATCTATATGTATATGTGTGGCTTTTTTCTGAGGGGGGCGGGGGGAGTTACAGACGTTTTAGGTAATTATTGAGTCCAGGGTACAGAACAAAAATGCAAAATGGTCCCTATACTCAAATGTCTCAAACTGGAACCAGAAACAGCCAAACTACAGGCCATAGCTCAATAAATCAAAAGGTTCACCTTGTGCAAAAAAAAAAACTGCCCCACACCAATACCCATTGTTACGCACACCCAGACGGGGTATCGAACAAGGGATAAGGGAAGGCTTGCCTATTTTCGGAGGGTCCTCTTGCATGACACAAAACACTTTTGTTGCGTCTAGAGTGCCGCCCGACGGTACTACAAGCACCCCACTAAAGCGATTTTCAGCAGGCTTTCCGAGAAAAAAATGACAGGTCTGGCACTGCTTCGCCCTCCGTTAATGTAACGTAACGTATACTAACCTAACATAACCTAACGAAACGAAATAAAACCTTTAAAACACCGAAAACTTACCTAAGCCATTGAAGTAATAATTAAAACTTAAAGTTGTAAAAAAATGAAGGGGGCAAAAGCCGGACTCGAACCACTGCCCTCAGTATCAGGAAGCTCAGACGCGACCTCTACACAACAACGGCTTTTATTTCCCTTTATTGACTTCTTAGGCACAAAAAAGGTACTCAACAAAACACTAAAATAATGTATCAGTGATTTTGCCACCAACGCGTTTGATTTGATTTTTTAAAGAGAAACTAGCTTATCGAAAACTGGACCACTCAGGTGGTTCCGCCTGAGTGCGATACACATCCTGTAGATGCACAACACTTTCAATGAAATTCTCGCGCACAGGTCTCGCATTCACATCAGTGTGAGGCACAGCCGTTCTTGTTTTCCATATACAATGCATGGATGCCTAGAACCATGATCATTTCGTATGGAAGACAGCGGATTCCGTGGGGCGCGACTGGTAATTCCCTTTTCAGGGTTCGTTGTAGGATATCCAAATGAAACATAGGGTCCCAGTAATCAATGAATACGTGATCAATAGTTTCAGGTACTTTACACAGCCCACAGTTCGTGGTCTATGGCACAAACATGCCCTTCTCCGCTAACCATGTTTGCAATTGGTGAAAGTGCTGCGATGAAGCTTAAAGAAAAAAAGTTTAATGCCTTTTTTTTTTTTCACCACAACGGCAGACGCTCACGCCTGTGTCAGCCTAGTCCTAAATATTCTAATGTTGTCGGACCGCACTCCAGACACTGAAAAAATTGCGCCCACCTCCCCGCGAGGGGAACCCTGTGTAGATGCGACGCATCGTGGGGTTCACTTGGTGTTTCCGTTGGATTGATTCTGAAATCGCGTGAAACGTGTCGGGAACGCGTATGATTATTATGTTTTATGATTATTATTATGTTTTATTGGCCAATCTTGGTCAATCTCTCTAAGTGGTATGCTTGGGGCTTCGCTGTCGCAACGACCTTTACTCCATCATTGTTGCTGTAAGTGGGGGCTTCTTTTTAAGTGCGAATGCACTTTATAAGCGACCCCGAACCTTCCGCCGTCCGCATAGCAACAGCTGCGGGTGCGCGCGCTTTTCGTCTTCCTTAGCAACGGGGGGAGATGGGCGCGCGCTGCCTGGCCGCTGACATGGCACATACCCACGTGGGAGATTGGCCAGGAATAAGTGCGAATGCACTTCTTAAGCGAGCCTGAATCGTCGCGCTCGCATAGCGCCTCCTCTCCCCCCTCGCCTACTCTCCTAAAGCCCCTTAACTACTCTCCAGCTCGCAACACCCTCTCTCGGCGCGCCAGCCAGGCCACTACACTATATATAAAAAAAAAAACAGCATCCGGCACCAGGTTTCGATCTGCGGACTTTGCGGCCGCAGCGCGACGCTCTACCGACTGAGCCACGGACGCGACTTTTTTTTTTTTTTTTTCCAAACACAATTTTTTATTTACAAGGATATACATATATACATAATGCACTGGTACGCTCGATGCGGTGACCAACGCTGGTACGCGTACATACTGTCACCACAGGGACTCCAATCACCTTTAGGCGTGCCTTCACTTGAGCCGCAGAGTAAGCAACGTAGTGGGACTGCGGTGGCAACAACGAACAAACAAGCAGGAAAATATGACCTCCTGAGACAGTGTAATGTCAGAGTACATGAACTGGGAATCGTGTGAAGGTAACATGTTCACATGTGTGAAGGTAACATGTGAAGGTAACATGTGTAAACTCTGGGCAAGGATGTGCAAAGCCTGTTCAGAGGGGAAAAGCGTCTCTACAAAGTACTAGTGAGGCAAGATCACAGCCGTTGCCAGCGCTGCATCTGTTTTTCTTTAAAGCGCTGCAGTGCTTGGCATCCTTTTTGCAGTGAGTCGCGGAGCTCCGTGTCAGAATCTGATGCCCCCAACACGCTCACTGTCCATTCAGTCTTTACGGACGCGACGTTGATATCTGTGTTAGTAACGCGCCATATATCTTTAACGCATTCAAACTACGTCGTCAGCGGCGTGCGTTGGCGACTCAGCGGCGTTATAGCGGCTTGATAACTGCGTGGTGTACACGTGATACTACAAACCCGCTAGTTCTGCATTCTCTCACGTGACTGCGCCTCCTCTCCCTGAACTCCGGTCGGCGCTTCGCAGCTGCGGTGCGCTGCGGTGCGGTGCGCTCCTCCTCTCGAACATACACGTTAATTCACCAAGATTTCCGCAGAGGGACAAACGAGGCGTGTTAAGCCGAACGTGATCACGAGGGGGTGTTAATGTAACTAACGGGCAAAATGCCACCAAACTTCAACAAACTCCCCCTCATAGCATCACCCCGTGCTTCGCACTTCCTCATACTCCCCTTCGGGGAAATGCGGGGGAATTTTCTTTTATTGCAAGTGTTAATCATTGCCCCATCATGCGTTGTATCAGTAGCATCTTGACGTAGTTTGAATGAGTCAAGGATATAAGGCGCGTTCGCAGCATTTGATTATGTCTTGTTTTGGCGAGATGTTCGTGACCCGTTCTTGCAGAGTGTCATGCAAGTACGGCTGGCGCGTGCTATGCCGGAATATGTAGTATCAACATGGTGCATGCCAGGCGGCGTGTATGGGTATTTTAAGGAAATAGTTATGACGGCCCGTTTTCTATTCGCTCGTTTTTCTGGCGAGTACCTGTCCTCTGTGACACGCAAAAAACTGTATAAGGACATTTGCGATGTTGTTTTCCCCGTCCCTATGTATATATATAATTACCGGGCTGGGCCAGGCCAAAATGTGCTGAAGCGCGTCAAACGAATGGAGGTTCACCCTGGTGTGAAAACCTTTTTCTTCAAATTACACACAGGCACCTTGTCTGTTGGAACCTGGATGCAGGATAGAGGTATATCTGTGCCATGGGGAACTCAGTGTTCAATTTGTAAACAACCAGAAACGATAGAGCACATTTTTCTGCATTGTTGGGCTGCGGTATTTTTGTGGGATGTCCTCCAGAGGACCCTTCATAAAGATTTCCCGCTGAGCCCCCATGGCATACGCTATCTAGCGGTGGAAAACGAGGAGGGGGCGCCCTTGGACCTCGTTATGTTGGTGGCCTTGCATAGCATATGGCGCTCGCGCATGGCCTGGCTCCACGGTGATGTGGACGCCCGCCCTACGCGGCAATGTTTTCGTGAGTCCATATCCCAGTACGTAGAAGTCCAGAAGCGCAAGGCATGCACTCCTGAGTGGCTGTCAAGGATAGAACCCTTGACTACGCTTAGGGAATTTTAGAGAGACATCAGCCTTCATATAGGTTGGTGGCTTGTCGCTCGAGTTGCTCATGTGAATAAGTTTGTTTTGTGTTTCTGTGTTGTGTCGAAGACCGGCATTAAAGAAAAAAAAAAGGTTTTCTGGCGCAGTGGGAAGAGCACCATGTACCTCGCGTTCCGCCCACAGGGTCGTGGGATCGAAACCGGGCGCCGCTAACTATTTTTTTTTTATAGCGTAGGGGGAGGGGTGTGGACGGACAACAACGCCGTATGGAGGGACAAGGCGAGTGAATGAGATGCAGTCGCATCTAAAACTTCCCCGCAGTAACACGTCGCACGTAGCCGTTTAAGGGGTTTGGCGAAGAAAGAAGGAATGAAATCCCCGCTAGGCTTTTCTGATGGCGGCGAAAAGCAAAAACGCCTGGGTGTCGAAATTTCGACGCACATTGAAGATCCCCAGGTGGTCAAAATTAATCCGGAGCCCTCCACTACGGCGCGCCTCATCGCCTGCGTTGCGTCGGCGCGTTAAACCCTACAATAAATCAAATCAATATCCGCTAGGTAGCTGTAGGAATTCTGTCTTCCGTGCTTGTTTGCATTTGCTTGCATTTGCTTCCTTGCTCGCTCGCTGCCTAGTTAGCTCACTCGCTTGATTTATGGCTTGCTCAGGAAAACGGTTTATCTTCGTATTTTATGCACACGGTGGCTTTTTTTTTTTTTTTTCAAGGAAGAGGTCAACTGCCAATTTTTTCTTCGTGCACTGCTGTTCAGAGAAGGAAGCAATCGTGTCCTGACAATTTTTATCCATTACACCGTGCGTTCCAGCACTACTAAACATCTCCTTCGCATTAAGCCAAGCAGCAAAACTCCCCGAAATAAATAAACTAGAAAACGTACTCACCATTCAGTTTTGAGAATGAGTCAGAATGAAATATCGTTTACGACGCGCACGTGCGAAAAAATGAACACCCGTGTGTCACTGCATTCGGTCTCGGTTTATCTCGCCACTCCGGCAATGTTAGCTGCCAATTTTTTCGGGGCATTGGGCTGGTTACAAAGGCACAACTGATCGCGACTTCGAGTACAAAAGGCCACCAGTGTCGGCCGCTAAACACGTGTGCTCCATCACTCGCCTTCCCGCAAAATGAACTCGGAAGAGTGTTTGTAGCGAAAGCAACTATTTCGCGCAAAAACACGTATGTTTAGGGCGGCTGATCCCAGTAATTACGAGCCGTAAAAACGACTTCGCTGACGCGCAGTTTCTCCGCAGCGGTGTAGTGAGTGATAAGAGGAGGGCGCGCAAGCGCTCTGTCACAAGCTGATTAACGCCCGCTGCGAAGTCAGCGAAACGCGCGCTATGGCCGAAAGGTGGCCCGTAAAACGGGTCTGGCGCTCTTAAAAGGCCCAACAGGGTGAGAACCCGTACTGTTCCACACCACGTTGCCCGCACCTCGCTAGCTTGATGTTGCGGTGAAAACTTTATTATAGCGAAGCTTTCTATGCCACACGGGCGCCGTCCATCGTTACGCCAAAACACACTGCAGAAAACCCAACTTACACAATGAACTAGAGGTGTGCACGGGTTCGGGCTTACCCGAAAGCCCGGGCCCGGCCCGGCCCGGCCCGCGGGCCTGGATCGGGCCATTCGACTTACTTTTCACCCGGGCCCGGGCCGGACTCGGGCCGAAATGTAAATGCTTCGGGCGGGCCGGGCCGTCCTGACGGCCCAGGCTGTCCCGGCACAGTGAAGCAATACTTAGGTTTTTTATGATATCACAGAAACTACATGTTGCTGACGCGGTAAAAGCACGGGTCAAGTTTCTTTTTACATTCCACGGGACTTATTGTTAGGGCCTGAAGCACATGTGGACGTATGGCAAGCCGGTAAGTGTGAGAGATCTACAACTGCATGTATTGGTATGAATTGAGCAACACATGCGGTTCAGCGACACACCGCCTAGGGAAGTGCAACGAATGACATTTCAGCGTGACTAGTTTCCACCTCTAAGTTCGGGCGAAAACAAATTTTCAAGATGGAACACTTTGAACTGCAAACACTGCTGGAGAAACCTGCGTCTCCATCTGTTTTCTGTAGCAGTGCCCTATTCAGAGTTGCGTTTCCTTCTCTGAGCTGAGTGAAGCTGTCAAAGACTGAGGTGACAATTCAACTTTAGTTTTGCTCTTTGTTTCGGCGGGAAAACATCGTGGCGAGCGTATCTGGTGGTAGGAGGTGGCCTGTGCCCTCGGCTGTCGTGGCCGGCAGACGAAGACGAAAGGAAAAGCGCAACAGGGGAGTAGGGTGGTTTAAATGCGCCAACAGCCGCCTAAACAGTAACACTTAATATGATTGAAACTTTATAGATAAGCGATATGAGTCGGTATAGAACGTAGTGAAGCGGCAACGATAAAATGTTCATAAATGTACGCGTGTATACTTTGCGTCTCGATAAAAAGAAGAGACCGAGTCCGACAGCCCTATATACTCTTGAGAAAAGGAAACGTATACGGACGAAACAACAAAGCAAGTACACACCCTGTTTAAACAAACACGAACCGGCTGGTCCCCTGGCATACAGGTTCCATTTCTAGATAGCATTCGCAAGAATCAGGTTCAAATGCCCAAGGTGCCATTCTATTTTTAATTGCTGGTTTTAATTCATTTATGGCACATTATGAAATTCTACACAAAATGCCGGGTGGTTTTGTTCCATTTAGGTGAGCTCCAGCTCTTTTTTTTTTTTACTTTTCAGTGGTTTGGGCCATTTCAGTATCGGCTACTTTTCTTGAATATTTTTCAATGTTACCATATTGAAAAATTGGGGTTGGGGGTTTTCGGTTCATCTTTTGTTTAGGTTGGGCGGTTCGGTCACCTTTATGTCGGTATCAATTCTTTCGTTTGTAGCTGAGCGAAGGACAGCTGCGGTAGGGATATGTGCATGATTGTTATGTTAATTGGGGTTGTTTTGCCTGTTTAATGTTGGTTTTCCCTGTTATCATTTCCCTTACGATGCATTTTACCGCCTTTAGGTAGTTTTCGCTTCCAAACGTGTCCCAATCAGGCGCGGGCCCCTAAGGTAATTGGGTTGGAAACACGAAGCCGGGCCGGGCCGGGCCGCGTATTCCCAAACCATATCCCGTAGGGTCCCAGGCCGACCACACCCCCTAAGCAGGGGCACAGCCAATGAGGTTAAAAAAATTGCAATTTTTTAACCTCCTTGGACGCAGCACCATGACGTCCCTACTTATATGTGCGCGACTTCATGCGAGGTGGATTTTTTCTTTTTTACACCTCCCCTCGTTTCGGCTGCTTGGCAGGCGGCCGACGGTTTCGCTCACTGGGCGGGGCTGGCCTGCGGCGCTGGGGAAGCTGACGCACATGTGGCAGAAGATAACCTTTTGTACCTGAGCCCCTGATCTCTCCGCGCTCTTCTTGGGCACCTGCAAGTTGACGCTGACCTCCGATCGTGTTCCTAGATAAGCACTCGACTCGGTGCTCGAAGTGCGCGCGCGCGGATGGACGCTTTCACGCTCATGTGACAATTATACACGTTCCGGAAAGCAAACACCCTCATTGAAAGCTCATACTACAGAACACAGAAGGGTATAGAATTGAGTTGGGTGCTCTTTAACTATATACACACCTCAAAACACGATTCGGTGCTGCAGGTAAGGATTACAGGAAAGGCAGCCAATTACCCATGACTACATTTACAAATTGTCCTACTCTTGCGAAATATTACAGCTGTATGGGCTGCTACATTTTGGCACTTTCATAAGCACTATTACATTGAATTTCGTTAACACTAACTTCATTGCCTTATTCTTTATCAGGAACAGTGCCACTAAGGAAAACATTGACATTTTGTTAACAGCAATGGAAGGTGAGAATCGTTATTGCAAGGGTGATACGTTGATAAGAAAGACCCCAGCTCAAACGTACACGTTTTACACTCGGTCATAAATTCTTCATAATTTGCACTGCTGGTCATAACAATTTAGGGAAACAATATCGAAAATATATACCAACCAAGTGCTAAGTAATAGTTGGATTGTACAACTACTGACTGTAAAGCTACTGAACCATCGGCCGCTCGCAAAGCAGCCGAAACGAGGGGAGCGCGAAAAAAGAAAAAATCCACATCGCACGAAGTCTCGCACATATAGGTAGAGACGTCACGGTGCTGCGTCCAAGAAGGTTAAAAAATTGCAATTTTTTTAACCTCATTGGCTGCGCCCCTGCTTAGGGGGTGTGGCCGGCCTGGGCCCCTACGGGATATGGTTTGGAAATACGCGGCCTGGCCGGCCCGTCGGCCTTCTTCGTCGGGTCGGTCCGGGCCTACTGCGATAAGCACCGGGCC
The DNA here is from genome assembly GCF_048455015.1 of Haemaphysalis longicornis. NCBI lineage: Eukaryota > Metazoa > Arthropoda > Arachnida > Ixodida > Ixodidae > Haemaphysalis > Haemaphysalis longicornis. Next base: position 24,529,242 of record NW_027526422.1, read on the forward strand.
CGGGCTGGGCTCGGGCCAAAATTTTCGGCCCGTGCACAGCTCTACAATGAACGCCCAAGAAAATATTGGCCGCGTGCCTGCTCCTTTCGTTGCAAATCTCGTCGAAAGACGATAGTCGTCTGGTGCCCTTGCCAAGTAAATGCCCCCCTTCTCATTCCCGCTCACCTCTTCTGCTGTTTCTATCCCGTCTAACTACTCCAAGATAGAAACGCTGAGGTTTGCTCAAGTCAATTTAAATTTACCGCGTTCCACTGCTCCAGGCTGGGTGCCTCGATGCCAGCGCTGCCGTGCTGCGGACACGTGTGAATCAAGGCACCCTACTACAACATTTATAGAAC